>NC_052046.1:41606879-41651055 GCF_015832195.1 Motacilla alba alba
TCTCTTCCCCCTTTGCTCTTCCTCTATCTGTGCATGTGTGGGATTTTTCTAGGAACCTATCAGCTGGGCCTTCTCACACCTCTCCTTGGGGTCTACCTGCCAAACTCAAGCACCACCACTCAGGCCTTCTGAGAAGCCTGAAGCCATGCAACAGCCATTGGCAGAAAGCCTCTAGACACAGATCCCTTCCCCAGCTTGCAAGGAAAATAGTGTCCAGCCACAGCTGCAGCCACAGCCAGAGCAGGCAAAGGCTTCTATAGCTGCACACACAAATGGAGAAGTACTCAAAACACAGGATGCTTAGACAGCTGCCTTCTGAGTCCAGAGCCACGGGCAGCTGCTTCTCTTCCATGCACCAGACACGGGAAGGACTCTGCTTTTCTGGCGACTTCTTGTACATTTGGCTTCTCCCAGAGAACATGTTGCAAATCAGTCCCATTCTCAGTCAGCAGAGCTGGCTTTCAAAGGGAACAGCTTGGTGGATTCTTTGCAGAAAAGGCCTAAACCCCACAGGATCCATGAGGGGTCTGCCATCAGGCACATGATGCCTTTTCCTCCAGAGTGCAGTGGCACTGGGCATTGCCCTGAAGCTTTGTCTTTTGCCACCTCAACTACAAAAGACAGCTGCTTCTTTCATTTCTGCTGTTGGCTTCTAGACTAGGCGGTGTCATCCTGAACCACTGAACCTTGTTGTCAGCAAAATGCGGGAAAGAAATGTTACCGAGAGCTGTTCCCTGACAGCTCTCAGCTGCTCACTTGACCTTTTGAGGCAATGAACTTTCTCCTCCTTTCATTTTCACACTTTCTCTACTCTTGTGAGACATGCAAAAATGATTTCTCCTACAAAAAGCGGCAAACGGGTGCAACACACTTGAGGGTCAGGAGATCTGCCAGGCGCTGCTCTTTGCCGCAGAAAAGACATTGCCAGCATCCAGGTGTCCATGCCACGCCTTCGGACCACAGCTCTAACTGCTGACCAGTACTGAGAGAGCATCAGGCATCAGCCTAACCCAGCATCTGGACAGCTTTGGAGCTTGCCTGTGGTCACTCTGGGGAGATGTGACACCAGCAAAATGCACAGCCCCTCCCTCTGAAGAAGGAACTCTGGCTGCACTCACCCTTTGCCAATAGTTTCCAGTTCTGTGTATTTCGCCTCAGGATCTCCCTCGCTCACCAGCATCTCTGGAAAAGTCCCAAGGAAAGATGCTCACTTCAAAAGAGATCCCATCCTGCAGCAGATCACAAAGGCAGCCCCACTCTCTGGGACACTGGGCCCTTTCAACTCAGGCAGTCGGGAAACAACCACAGCACCAGCACCTCAGAAACAACAGCAGCAAGACAAGAAGCCCTGCAGCACAGATGGTCTGCACAAAACTAAAAGTCTAAACTAATAAATAAGCACATGCAGAAGCAGTGCAGAGGAGACAGTGATCAGAAAACTGTAACCAAGAGAAGTGATTGCTGGCTATAAACATTCAGGGCAGCAGGAAAAACAGAACCTTTTGTTCCTGGCAATGCGCACTGGGTGACATTCAACCAAAGCTTTAATCCTTGCAAACATCAAAGGCATCTTGGGTTCTGGAATCCATTGTTATCAGCAGCTGCCCTTTCCAGAGCAGGAAGAATATTGCACAGCGCTTCCAGCAGAAGCGCACTCTCCACCTTGAAGCAGGACTTTTCCCTAAACAATGCCCTTCTGCCTTTCTGCCTGCAGCAGCTCATGGTACAGCCTGCTGGGATGGGCCTTAGGAATGAGGTCCCTCAGCCTTTAGGACAGGCTGAGTTCTGAAGATGACCTTGGCCGTGCCCCACAGCAGCTGGGCCCCACAGGAGCTCCTGCAGGCCTACTCATTCGCTAGGTCACAGCCTCCTGCTCAGCCAGAAACTAGCTCTGTTTTGCCTTTTGCCTACAGGGAAGCTCAGGCAAAGCCAAACCAGGCTGAGCTGCTCTCAGAGGCAGCAGCAACAGCCCGGTGATCCCTCACCACCTCAAAGCACAACAGCAGGTCCTGTGTCGAGGCCTCAGGACCCGGCACTCAGCTGAGCAGGAGCAGCAGGCGGGACAGCTCATGCCGGCACACGCACACGCAAGGCACTGCTCCAGCAGACAGGGATCACAAAGGACCTACTCAGCATGGCCAGGCACTTGTCCTCTGTCCTCTCTCGCAGCTGCTCTCTGCTGCCAGAGGAGCTAGTCGTGCTCCAGGTGCACGAGCTGCTCGTGCTTGAGCTTCCAGCCTGGGGACCGGAGCCTTCTTCAGAGCCTTCCGCTGCAGCCCGTGCAGGTGCCAGCACAGAGGAGGTGGAGCTCTGCGACAAGAAAGGAATTTGGGTCACAAATGGGCCTGGCAGACAGGCCCCTCCCATCCCATTTCTAATGCAAGCCCCTAGGAAGATGCTGCTGGCCACATCCAGGGCTCTTCGCCTCTCAGCTTTTGCAGCCCGCTTCTCCAGCTCAAGGCGCAAGAGCCAAAGGCTGCTTCTGCGTGACGGACAAAATGACACCACAGGCACTGCTAACCAAAGCAGGCACTTACTGATGATGTTTCCTCGGGCCGTGGGATGACAGCGGGGGCAGGTTCATCGGCACCTTCCTCCTCTTCAGCCTCTTCCTCGGGTCCAGAGGCAGCCGGAGCAGGTGCTGACCCTGCCCTTGTGCTCTGTGGACACACAGCAGCATGAGGGACAGGAAAGGACCTGCCATTCAGAACCTTACCTATCTTCATTACCTATATACCCCGCTGCATCTCAGCTCTTCCTTTAGCTACTGACAGCTGCTCTCTGGGGAGGGCCAGGTCCCTCCTGGGGACAGTGTCTCCTCCTATCCTGCAAGCCTCTGAACTGCATCTTTGCACTGCTCTTACCGCTGGGGACAGGGAGCCTGCACAGCCACTGGGCTGCACCAAGGGCCTCACTTGTGCCCCAGGAGCATCCAAAGACATCCTAATGCTACCTCTTGTCTCTTGCTAAGACAAATTCATAGCCCCGCTCAGAACAGGAGGAAAGTGATGCCTAAACATCCAAGTTCCACACCCCTTTTCCAGGCCTCACTGGCTGGGGGGAGGGCTGGAAAGATTCCAGCTCTCAGCAACTTCAGCCAGGCACGGCAGGTGCTCTCTGATCAGCAACTTTTAGCTACGCTTTGCTCCAGCCACAGGACTACCCAGAACTGCCACTTACTGATGCTGGATGCTCAGGCCCTGCAGTGGCAGCAGGTGCAGTTGGCTGGGCATCCTCCTCCCCTTTGGCCTCTTCTTCAGGAAGACACGCAGCCACAGGAGACTCCCAGGTTGGTTTTGGGCTCTGCAGACAGACAGCAGCGGCAGGGACACCTAACCTTCTTTCTGTTCAGCTCTAGACCCAGATGCACTAAGGAGAAATCTTCTGCAGAGAAATGGTACTCTAACTTGCCCAAAGTCAAGTAAAACGGGCCACTTAGATGGGACTGCACTCTCTTGTACAGGAGAAATTCCATCATGGCTTAAAGCACCAAGCAGCCCCACTTTCAGCTGCTTAAAAAGCTCTTGAAAGGAACTGGAGAAAACAGCCCGGGATCCTCCTGCGGTTGCTGCTGCTGCAAAGAGTCTGGACTGTACTTTCATTCATCCAAGCCGGCTGGCACTGGACTGCAACAGGCCAAGCTCACGGCTTGCTCCACAATTGTCAAATGCTTCCAGCACCAGAGGCTCCTTTGCCACTCACCCAAAGACCAGATCCTCTCCAGGCACGGGTGATGTGACCTGCAACACACAAGGCAAAAAGAACCAGATGCTTTAAGAAAACTGCCTGTGTTGGGCAAGCCCGCCAAAAAGTCAACCCAAAGACAGAGCATTCTGCTTTCGCTACATCACTCCAGCAGCAGCCCTTGTGTCACACAGCAAGCAAGACAACAAAAGTACAGAATATGGCCTGGTGTCTACCTCTTGTCCTCTGTGGCTACTCAACCCATAGTAACTTGAGACTGAGGAAGTCTGCAAGTGCTTCTGTAACAGTCATTGCTTCTGCCCCACCCCACCCAGCAGGAGCTACAGCTCCTCTCTTTCCTGTACTTCAGTTTTCTCAAGACATTGCCTGCAGCAATTGCCATGAGCTTACTGAAAACCTTTCGCCAGAAAAGCTTCACCCAAGTCCCCCTTAGCCGTGGGGGCAGTTCTATCGTGACACAGCACGGGAACAGCTCCTGTGTTCGGCAGCATACAAGAACTCCTCTGAAATGCCTCTTCGCAGAGGCCTTTTGCAAGCGGATTCTGTGATTTCAGCACAGAACAAATGGCTCTTTTAGCGCGCGGCAGGTGTCAGGTTCCACAGGCACATGCTGGGATGAGGGAATGCAGACAAGAAGACTTGACCTGAGGGACTTTCCCTCAGTCCTGGAGAGCAGTGCACAGCTTTTACAAGGACTCCTGCCAAGCTCTCCCAGTCTTCCCATCTTGGAAGTTGTCTTGCTTGAGCCAGCAAACTGACGAGACTCCAGACTCCATTGCCACAGGCAATGCCTCGGCAGGAGCGGAACCCCTGCAGGCTACATTACAAATGCTGCCCACGCCCCGCTGGCTAGAGACACCTCCTTCTTAGCTGGAGATCTGGGCAGCGGCTTTACCCAACTAAAGGCCTCTTTCTGGCATTTGGGTTTCTATATGCAGCAAGGTCAACTTACGCGCCAGGTGGGTGAAAAAGTACCCGGAATAAGCCACGGAAAAAGCCGTGAACGCTGCGGCACACACTCCCTCCATGGCTTGAGAAGCGCTGCTCAAGTCTGCACCAGACAACTCCTACAGGGGAAAACCAAAACTACCCAGAGTGCTGCTGGCAGAGACCTCTTTGATCAGCAGGTTCTACCAGCAGGGAGCGTGCTACAGAGCTGCTCTGCGCACTGAGCCCTTCGGGGCCTCAGCACAGCAACTTTGCCTTGACATCGCTGCGATGCAAACGCTGACATCACAATAGCAGCCGCCCTAGGCTGCTTTGTGAACTCATGCATAGAACCAGACCTTCTCTACAGCTAATGCCAAAAAAAGCCTGCAAAGTTCTCCTCTGCTACAAAGCAACACAAAAAGCCCTCCTGGTCCATAACCTCTTGCTCAAGGCATCCAAGAGTAAAAGCACACTAAGCCCCTAGAGCACATCCTGAGGAGCTGAGCACTGAGAAGGGACCAGGATGTGAGGAAGCACATTAGTGCTCCTTGGTCACTATTGCTTCTGAGCAAAAAGCAGAAGGCTTGTTCCAGCTGGACCTTCCTTAGTTCTAGAAAGCAGCAAACAAGGAGAAGCACTACTTTAATTACATTTACAGCTTTCTCCTAGCTACAGAGACAAGGGATCTTTCAGCACTATTAATTCTAAACATTTTACATCATAGCCATGGCTGTGATTTCAGCAGGGAAATGCTGTGACAGGAAATGCAAGAAGGATCCTTCTGTCTGACTCACTCTAGCAGAGAGGCCTTGGGACCAAAGCACCACCACCGTTTCTTCCCCCATTTTTGTCCTCCCACAGTAGAACACCAAACATAATGCGCATGCCTAACCTGACAGGCTATCCAGAGGACATGTGAGGAAGACCTTTGGCCTTCCTCCAACAAGAGCCCTGAAGAGACCACAAGACCCCATAGCAACAACGGCAGCCTGAGCTGTGCAGTTGAATGACGTAGATTGCAAGAATCAAAAATAGGCGGAGATTTATGGGAAACTCTTGGTGAATCTGTATTAGCATACAGTATGTATAAGTTCTGTTGGGATCCTTTTCCCTTCGTACCTTAAACAGGGTGGCAAGCGCTCCCTGTACCCCGATACATTGGTTCTTGCTCATGCTTTCTCCGAACCACTGCCAAATTTCTGTAACTCCTGAATTCTATCTGATTGCATTATTTCATCGCAAGTAAAATGGCTGACCTCAATTAAAACTGCTGCTGAAGTTGAAGTTTGTGGTTTATTGAATTGGACGTATGGGACCTCATTCCTAACACTAATAACCCTGAATGTTCAAGTCTATCCTCACCAGTCAGGAGACTGGGTGTATGCCCAGACCTGGAATAGAGGTGGAAAGGACCAGCAGTGGAAAGGACTTTTGATCCCGTGGCTGTGAGATTTACAGCTGGAGACTCCTAAATGATGGGCTTCAAGGCAGCTCTGGGCGCACGGAATTGTCTCAGACAGTACAGGAAATGTGACTCTACTGCAGGAAAAGCTGCAGTGGAACATTTCTAAAGTGAATACCATCACATGGTTTATCTTTCTGCTCATTTCCAGAGCTATGTCCCTAGTAGGGCAGCATGGCTGTTTGTTCCTGAATTACTCAGCCATCCTAGCAGCACCTTGTACCTAATGACTAGAACAGCAAGTATGGCTTTGCGTGCCAGAGCATGTAGGAGACCAAGAAAGAAAAGAGAGGCATGTCCTTTTCCCTAAGGACCTCTCCAACATCACACACATCGAACAAATACTACCTGAGCCTTGGAAAAGAAATTGTGGTTTCTGCACTTCAGTCCAAATTTGCAAACCAGAATGCAACAGAATGTGTAGATCTGACAAAACACCCATGTTCCCTACAACTGAAAAGGTCTCTAAAGGATGGTTGCCTACTCTAACTTAAGTTTGCCTACATGGTGCTAGGAATCCTCATCAGTATTCTTAAGCTCCTAGAGCATTTAAATGAGATAACTTTTGCCAAATCAGGTTTATTTGTGATTCTCACTTCCTCGATGTCTTCTAAATTTCTTTTGACAGACTTTTATTGTCGGTTTGATTAAAGCATCACCAAAACTTTCTATGGCAGAGAACACAAAAGACTACCAAGCGGATAGTTCCTCTGCATGAAGTAGGTCCAAGTGCGACAGAGTTTTCTTCTTTGAGTGATGTTTCATGGAAAGATGAGGTGGTGACAGGACTGAAGCATTGCTGTTCTTCACTGCATTGAGTGTTTACATGTTTTTCTCTTGCTAAGTTTTAAGACATTCATGTTCATATGTTTTATACAAGTCTGCTGCAAGCAATATTGAGACATTTTTGTATTTTCCCTCTGCTTGCCACAGTGGGTGGGGAAGATTCCTCCCTCAATTTATCTTAGGCAAATTTTTAGACCTCTTCCCGTCTTCTCAGAGCAAAGCATAAAATTACTCCACCAGGGCAAGTGTAGTAATGGTAGGTGATGTGTCGAGCATGAATGTGCAGAAGAAAGGCATGTGGAACTGCGGGTGGCCCCTGGAAGCAGGGAGAAAAGGGGCTGACAGAGGAGCAGAGGTGGCAGCTGGAAAGCTCTCTCCAGCTGTAGGCAAAGAAGGCATCAGTGGTTAAGCTGACAAAAGACAAGAAGAAACATTTGAGTTTGAGAAGCACTGGAGGGTTAGGTGAAGTCAGGAAAGGCACTTGGTCTGAAGCCAGTACCTTGACTGAAATGATATGCTGAGGAGGTTGGGGCCTCCTGAGTTTTGTTACACCATTGACCCCCACCCTTAAGACAATCCAGATTATTACGACTATGAAGGAATTTCAGATGACTTTACTGAGAAAGGCTGCTCTGCTGTCATTTTCTGAAACACAGGGAAATGATCCCTCTCTGGGTGCCTGTTTCCTTCTCTGCCCCACACCACAGCCAAAGTGAGTCCATTGCCAGCAGGAGGGGTGTGCAAACAGGGCATGTCCTGGGGATCCATGGCCAGCATGGAGCACTGCTATTGTGATGCCAAAAGTCTGGTGGGGAGAAAGCTTCTTGTGTCTCCTCTGCAAGCTGAGCTTCCTATCCCCTTTCAAATCCTTTCACCGTCTAGTGCTCTGACGACAGTGCTTCATTTCCATGATGGGAATTCTGAAGTCCTTTCCAAGAAGCCTTGCCTGAAAGAGAGCAGGTCTGGCTTGCAGTGCATTGCTCTGCAGGCCTTAGGAAGTCGCTTTGTCAGCCCTTACCCACCTGCTGCCCAAAACACACGTGTGAAAGGCTGAAGCTTTGCCAGCTGTGACGGTGGCCCAAAGAGAAGGCGGTTAGAGGCAAAATGATGAGGATTCTTTTGGTGCTGGCACGTCAGGTACCAGGAGGGTGAAAAAAGCCATCTGTGAGTAGCTTAGCTGACAGTCGGGGAGGGGAAGGTGCAAAGAAAGGAAGAGGTAGAAACATCAAAGGAATGAGATGACTATGTACAGAAGCTGAAGTTGAAAGTAGCAAAAAGAAAAAAAAGAAGGGTAATTGGATAAAATACTGAAAAAATAAGCAAGTCTTCTCCTGGTGCAGGAATGTGCATTGGGGGATAGTGTTGGCAGCTTTGGGTACCCATCCCATAGCCATCACCTGTTTTTCCTCAGCCCTGACGGGTCCAGGCAGGCTGTTGATCTGCATGGCCGCTCCCAGTCAGTCCCCGAGTCCTCTGCCCTTCATGCTAAACTCACCGTAAGCTGTCTGGGTGTCATCCGTTGCGGCTTCTCTTCTCCTGAGGCTTGGTCTTGGTGGTTGATTGTCTGACGGGGGGCTGTGTGGTCAGTTCTTGGCCCGTGCCCTCCAGGACAAGCTCCCACGACTCCCCCTTTTTTTCTTTGTTTTATTCAAAAGGAAAGGTATAACAATCACAGTAAAAATAATAATCTTGTCTTAACTCAAAACAACACAAGACTTAATGGACTTCAATGAAACTGGAGAATTGAAATAAACAGGTGGGTTCATATTGCAGAGCATAACTAAACAATAAGCAAATACGATTTTCATTCTCCATCAGTTCTCAGGGTCTGAGTCCTGTGTGGCTCCCCGCCACTTCATTCCCATTCACCTACCCATAAAACATAAGAGACCAGAAAATCAAAAGGACTTGTGGTGGCACCTATAGGGGCGCATGATAGGTGGCTTGTAAGTAAAGCGGAGTTAATTGAAGAAATAACAATGGATGATTTTCAAGTGTATCCATAGTAAGGAAGAAGATAAAGCTGTCAACATGGAAACAGATTAGAAAAGATACGTGGAAATTTTTGTAAGCTAGACTAGGTGCAAAAGTAAATCTGTATAGGTGCCTTACTAAATTTCTGTAAAACTTTTGCCAATTATATTGACGCTAATTGCTCTGCACCAAAGAATATAATAAGTTACTGTGATGCAGTGAATGACTTAAGATCATGCTTTGTTAAGAGTATATAAAATGGAGAACACGCAAGATAAAAACCTTTTCTTCTTAGACCCCAATCACTTGTGTGTACGTCACGTCTGACATAACAGCACCTTCCCCTGGTGCCCTTCGCCAAACACACAAGTCACAAGAAAAGCTTTCATGGGGGACCTTCCAGTGGGGCCGGGCACAGGTCTCCTGTGGGGGCAACAGAGTCGGTCCTCCGGCTGTACGGAGGATGCTGACTCTCCCGTCTAGATAAATAAAATAACTGGGTCGACTGGCTTCTGAGGGTCACCTACATTGGTAATCTCTGAACCATGAATTACAACAAAAATGGGGGACTGCTAATACAAGAGGAAAGCGGGGCCAGGGTTGAGGGCTGTCGGCAAGTGGGTTAGGGTAGAATCCTTAGCGACATGGCCACTGGCATCCTGGCAAAAGGACAGAAAAGGAGGGGAGATGGCAGATGGCTGGTGGCTGGCTTGTGCTCGTGAGCAGGTTCCACCTCCCGTCCTGTCCTTCTCAGGGATAGTGGGTTCAGGGAAGCAGGGGGATGGAACATGAAAACTGGGGAAGGAAGTCAGTTAAATATTGGGCAACTAAGATTTCAATTTAAATGGTCATCAAATATGCTGTTCAGTTACCAACAAACATCACCAAGTGCATGATGTTCTATAATCACTGTATTGAACGGATATTGAAATAAAAATGGGAGTCCAAGGGAGAGGTTAAAGCTTAGGGGACATTCTTCCAGGCCTGAGCCCCAGGAAGTCCCCTAGCAGGCCCACAGGCCTCTACAGTGGCTCAGGCAGACCCAAACTGCACAACGTTTTCACTCCCTCATGTTGTCCTTAGTTCCCGTGGCAGAACTTGCCTTCCCGCTGGACACTCGCCTGCGCCTGAGCCTGTGGAGAAGCCCGGCTCCCTCCCCCTCTGCCCACAGCAACACAGACACTCCCAACCTTTCCCAAGAGCTGCAACACAAACCACAGCAGCATCCCCAGCAGTGACACCACTGCTCTGCTCCCTTTTTGCCCTACTCTGCTCCTCTAGTCACACCTGCAAGCCTCTATCTCCACAAGGGGTTGTGGCCGTGAGGCAATGAAGGAAAAAGACCTTGGGCACTGTCGTGGTTTGAGAGGAAATGAGTTTTTGGGAGGTGGTAGTGGTGAAACCAATAGGTGCCCAGATGTGGATATTGGCACCTGGTTTGACCATTGAGGATATGGATCCGCCTCTGAGAACACAGGGGTTAAAAGCGAGTGCTCCCAGGGGATCGTTCTCTCTTGGTTCCGGTGGATGGAGGAGTTAGACCTCCCCTGCCCAGCTTTGGGCTGGGTGGGGGAGGGGAAAACCACGCGGCCGAGGGAGGTGAGCCAGAGCCTTGGAAGAAACGGAAGGGTGGAAGAACTCGGAGAGGTAGTGGGCAGCCCCCCTTTCTCAGGAGAGAGAGAGAAGGAGAGAGGTGCCAGTGCTATCTTGAAACTTGATAAGCACTGGCCTGGCCGAGGAAGAGAAGGGGGGGGGCCCGACGAGGGGAAGAGTGCCCGATGAGTAGTGTGGGAGTTCGAGATAAGCAGAGACTGTGATTTTAACCCTTCTGTGAGACGATGGAAAACCTTGCAAATGCTGATCCTCCGGGAGCTGAGGGAGGAGAGAAACGGATAAGAAGGAATGCGCAAGTGTGATGCAGAGTTGTGCAAGTGAAGAAGGACTGGGAGAAGTTGAGGAAATCCTAGGTGGAGGAGATGATGGAGTGGCTTTTGTCTGGACTTTTCTTGTATTAGCCATGGATAGAACCTTTCCTGTAATACAGAGACTGCATTTTAGGGGGAGGCTGCGCCAAAGGAGTGATGTGTGCGGAGACGACAGGTGATGAAGTGCTGGTGAGACCCCTCGGCCCCAGGGGGTGAAATATTGCGGGGGACTGGTGTCCCGAAATGAGGTGAGAGACTGTCGTTCTCTTCTGGAACTGGGCAAGGCCTCCTTGAAAGGGGAAACCCTAAAAGCAGCTCTGGTCCATGTGCAGTGGTGAGAGCACTGAACATGGAAGGAAGAAGTCACGACGTGTAGTTGCTGAGTGACGGGGATTTACCTGTGGTGGCACAAGGAGGGCTCCTTCTCTCCTTGATGAAATGAGAAGTGATTGTCGGAAGGGTGGAGATGGACTGAGTTGATTATCTGAAGGGTGATGGACTGGATTAAGATCTAAGGTTTTGTGATATTCTGTAAGAATTGAGTGGGGGGAGGAGAAATGTTTGAAAGGTTTCCATTCTGCTCTGTGTGTTAATTTTATTGTAGTTCTATGATAATAAAGTTTTTTTCCCTTTTGTTTGCAAGTGGAGGCCTGCTTTGCTCTGTCTCTGATCACATCTCACAGCAGACACCGGGGAAGAATGGGTTTTCATGGGGGCACTGGCATTGGGCCAGCGTCAAACCATGACAGGCACGCTTCCAATCCGTGCCACAAATCCCACCCACGGCTCTTCCCACACAGAAGAAACACCTGGCCATTCAGAAGCAAATTTAGAGCTTATTCACATGGTGAGAACAAAAGGAAGCTTCCAACACAGTGAAGGTTTTCTTTATTAAAGCATTTCTTTTGACTACTAGTCTAAACAAACTACAAACTTCGAGCTAGAAACTACAAACTTCGAGCTACAAACTACAAACTACAAACTACAAGACAGAAACTAGAAACTAGAAACTACGAAAAACAACAAGGGCCTCTTCCAGGGCTAGTATCTCCTGTCGGCCATGAACTGCTGTGCTGCCATGATCAGAGGCGTCAGCGTGGAGGTCGGCTTGGCTGATGTTACAAACGGATGCTGCCCAAAGAGAAAAAGAAAACATGAACTTCTACTTTCCTCACAGGCTGAAACAGGCTTTCTCTGGCTAGCAGAAAGATACAGAGACAAGGGCATTCTGTGCAACTCTGTCTCCACCTCCAAGACCTTGCTACATGAGGCAAACATGGCTCCAATCCCACAAATGCCACAAATCCAGATGGCTTCAGCTTAAGGAGATTAGGTCTAGGTGCCCGAGAAAGGCTCCCTCTAACGTGTCCTAGGCCATGATTCTCCTTTGTTTGCCTCTGAGAAGCCCCGGACTGGAGATTCTTCGCAGCGGGGCCCATCAGACGCCTTGGACTTGAGCAGATGAGGAGCCCCTGGCAGCGGGCAACTGGCGCAGCCTGCAGCCGCTTTGCCTTTTACCTGCAGAAGTTCCCGGGCAGACCAGCGCCTGTCCTCGTCCGTCTCCAGGCAGCAGTGCAGAAAGTCTCGCAACCACGCGGACTGTTGCCTGGGGTTCTGCAGCTTCGGGCTGCCCCCGGTGCTTATCAGCTGTTGAACCTGGACAAGAAGGAAATGCCACACTCTACCTGTCTCCTTCGCAGCCCAAGCAGTTCACACAAACTGTTCCCACTGGACAAGCTCCACTCTCCTGTGGCACTTTACTCCCTGCCAGAGGATGGCAGTAATAGCTTTCCTACCCCTACTCAAAGAACCCAAAGCCAGAGGCAGCCATAGCCAGTCCAAGATGCAAAGGCTCTTGCCTTGAGCCCTGATTTCCCTGGCGGTTGGAATGAGGAGCAACTCCATCAGCAAAAGCACACTTGGCTTCTCTGAGCACTGACACCAGCTCTACAGGCGATTTGCAAGACGGACTTTTGTCTAACTCCTCTTTCCAAGAAGCGTTCCATAAAATGCAGCTCAGCCCTGCTCACTGCTCCCTTGGGCCAAGCTTCTGTCAAGCTAAAGGCATCACGATTTTTCGGTGCTGTTCATGATGAAATGGCAAGGGCATGATCTGGACAAGGAGCACGAGAGACTATGCAGCCTGGAACCTGTCATTTTCAGGTAGAAGCAAGCTTCCCAGGCAGAAGAATGGCAGCAGATTTGGTTAGAGTGACAGCAGTATCTGAGAGCAGTTGCAGCGTACCGTGCGGGAGGTTTTCATCCGGTGAGGAGGCGCTCCTTCCACCATCTCGATCCCCACAATGCCAAAGGACCAGATGTCCACTTTGGGGCCATAGCATTTCCTGGTGAAGATTTCTGGCGCCATCCAGTAAGTGGTCCCAACAGCTGATCTCCGTTTGCTCTGCTCAGCGGTGAGCTGAGCAGAAAGGCCAAAATCAGCTGAGGAGAAAACACCACTCTGATCACGCCAGCGTGAATGAGGAAAGCAAACCAAAGAAATCCCCACTGGACCAATGTCCAGGAAGGCACTGTGCAACCCAGCTGCCATAAAGGGGCCACGCTGCCATTCCTCGGGCCTGCCGCCGAGGAAATGCGGAACTGGCCGCTTAGCAAAAGCCCCCGGTTTCAGGCTGTGGTTTTTAGTCCCTTGAAGCTATTAGACTATTGCTTGAGAAGGGACACACACCACCCAAAGCCTCTCCTGACCCCTTCTTCCCTGCAACACCTCCCTGCACCTTGTGGCCGTGCTCTGCGCTTGCACCAGGGCAGCCTGCACTGCCACAGGCACCACTGCAGGGAACCGGCAGGCACCCAAAGGCAGCCCCACACCGCAGCCTGCCGCGGCTGAGCCTGGCCAACAACACCCACCCAACTTGACAGATCCGTCCAGGCCCAGGAGAATGTTGTGGCTTTTGATGTCTCGGTGCATCACTTGCTTGGAGTGAAGGAAATCCAGGCCTTGCAGGCACTGAGAGAGCAAAAAGAAACACGAGCCTAAGTGGATTGCACCTCACAGGCAGCAAAGCGGCACATCTGCAACACTGACTTCCTGGAGGATGCTGAGCCATGGCAGGACAGGCTGCTGGCAAGGGCAAGAGCCTGCTGCTCTACCATGAGCACAGCAGAGCCTTTCTAAGGGAGGGTGTGTTTGCCTCTGAAAGGGCAACTGTTCCTCTGGCCAGCGCCCTGCAACCACAGACTCAAGGAGCACTGCTGCACTGGCTGTGCTCTCTCCAGCCAGACAACAGTGGATGCTTTTGCAAACACCACTTTGGCTGCCAGGCTCTCCTTTCAGGCTGAGCTCTCTCAGAGTCCTGTGAGTCTCTCTTGGTCTTTGCCACTTGCTCCACACTGCGCCACCAGCAGCTGTGCCCTTCCGGGCAAGGAATGCAGCAGACACAGGCTCCAGGCAAGTGTTTAAAAAGGCAAACACAAGCACACTAGAAGAAGGGCAGGGACACTGGCAGGCACTTCAGATGCTCTTGCTACTGCCAGTCATAAGAGAAAGGCAGAAAGGAAGCTCGGAAGATGAAATCTCTCCTCTCCTTATCACCCATTTGGAAGTCCCATCCCGACCAAGCCATGGGAAGCACAAGCGCCATCCCTCACCTCCCGAGAGACAGCTGCTATCTCTCCTTCTGCCAGATGAGTCTCCCTGATGACATCGTGTAAAGAACCTCCGTCCATGTATTCCATCACGAGCCAGAGTTCCTCGTCCACCAGGTAGCTGAAAGGAGCAAACAACAGCCTGGAGATCAATGCGCGCACTTACACCACCTGATGGATTCCTGTCTCTGTGTCTCTCTCCGAGGACGACAGGAGGAAGTGAGCAGTCATTCCCTACGCTCTACAGGGCTTGAACTCTCTGCACTCTAAAAGACTGCTTGGTATGCACACCAATGCAACAGGCCAAGGGAAATACAACCTACAGTGCTTTGTCAGTACTTCAGGCCCATGGGGAAAAATCAAACCCCAAATCAACGAAAACAATGTGGAGAGAGGACAGGAGCTTTGAGGTGGTTGGCTCAGTCATACGGGGCCACGTCCGGTCTTTGAAAGTGCCCTTCAAGCTCACTATGCCAGGAAAGATTACTGCAGCCCCATTGCAATCTCCTCCCAAGATGCTGTAGATCAGACCAGAAACAGGTAAATTAACAGCTCCATCCTCTGCCAGCGACCAAAGGAGAGGTTGTACCTCTGGCCTGCAGGATGTGCATGACCTCTCATGGCAGAACAGCAGAACCACTCACCTGTCTACATAGTTCACAAGGTTGGCATTCTTGTTGCCACGCATGACCTGGATTTCATTCAGGCACAGTTCGCTGCTGCTCTCTTCCAGGAGACTAATTTTCTTGATGGCCACCTAAAACGACATAGAAAACCATCAGCCAAAGAAGTGTGGGGCCCAGGACCACAAGGGGAACGTGGAGACACTGATTATGGGATGATAGTGCACGGCTGCGCCAAACTGCCTTGTGACTGGACATCGGGCCACGTGCTTGGGCACCTCCCAGGACAGAGACACGGCTACCCTTTGCCTTGTAAACCTGGGAGAAACATGGTCTAAGCTCTCCACCTCAAAGCTCTAACAACACTCACTGTGCTCACGGCCAGTCTTCCCCAGGGCCTTACTTTATCATTCCCATTTTCAGTCACACACCTCTTGCAAGCAGGAAGCAATTTTGTGCCAGTAAAAATGGAGCAAATCTGCTGGGAAAGCTTTGGCACTTCTAGGGGGCTTGAGCATTACTCCAGCCACCACTGGCATTCTCCATTGCACAACAACAAAGCAAACTCTTACAGACGGGACTGTAAAAATCCTGTCCTGAAAAACATCCCGAGGGTTATTCTCCCTAAGAAATACAACCCGACATACTTGACGGAAAAAATGCCATGATGATGAAAACATCATGAGGGACACCTCCAAAAAAGACAATCCTAGCACTTCCCCACTTCAGGAATTTTCATTTTGCTCCACTAAAATACTTCCCCTTGCACCACTGACATTTGCAGTTACTGCTGAAAAGACTGTAAAAAGAAATAACCCATGCTTTGATCTTCTAGGGATTTACACCGGGCTCTGAGCAGGGCTTAGGCCCTTGGGACACTCCTTGCAGACCTCTCTCTCTAAGCGCAATTCCCAAGGGCAGCCCTGCAGGTGGCTACAGAACTACCAGCACGATTCCCATGTATTTGCTCACAGCCAGAAATGAGAATAATTCAGGAACCCTGCAGCCCCAAAGAGCAGTGCCATGCTCTGAGACACCACCTGGGCACTAAGACCCAGCCAGCGTGTCCTCCTCTGAAAGATGCCGCCTGGCCTCCTTGCATTGCCTGGGGCAGCTGAGAAGGACAAAATCTGTCCCCACTGCATTTGGCAGGCGGACACTGCTCTGCCCTTCATTTGCCTTTGCAGCAAAGCTCCACTGGCGACCCAAAGCTCAGCCACAGCTCACAGCAGAGGAGAGGGCACTCGAGAGCTGCAGAAGCTGCGGCGCTGCTTGACGCTTACCTCTTCTCCTGTGGCAGTCTCCACTGCCATGCACACAGTGCCGAAACCCCTAGAAACAAAACAGGAGCAGAGAAAGAAGAAGTCCTTTAGTCCCTGCAAGTGCAAGACACTGCAGTCCAACGGGAAAAAAGTCCTTGGGAAAACAGGAAATGGAACATGACAAATTCTCGTCTGGGTCTCTTCCCCCTTTGCTCTTCCTCTATCTGTGCATGTGTGGGATTTTTCCAGGAACTTGCCGGTGGGGCCTTCTCACACCTCTCCTTGGAGTCTACCTGCCAAACTCAAGCACCACCACTCAGGCCTTCTGAGAAGCCTGAAGCCATGCAACAGCCATTGGCAGAAAGCCTCTAGACACAGATCCCTTCCCCAGCTTGCAAGGAAAATAGTGTCCAGCCACAGCTGCAGCCACAGCCAGAGCAGGCAAAGGCTTCCATTGCTGCACACACAAATGGAGAAGTACTCAAAACACAGGATGCTTAGACAGCTGCCTTCTGAGTCCAGAGCCATGGGCAGCTGCTTCTCTTCCATGCACCAGACACGGGAAGGACTCTGCTTTTCTGGCGACTTCTTGTACATTTGGCTTCTCCCAGAGAACATGTTGCAAATCAGTCCCATTCTCAGTCAGCACAGCTGGCTTTCAAAGGGAACAGCTTGGTGGATTCTTTGCAGGAAAGGCCTAAACCCCACAGGATCCACGAGGGGTCTGCCATCAGGCACATGATGCCTTTTCCTCCAGAGTGCAGTGGCACTGGGCATTGCCCTGAAGCTTTGTCTTTTGCCACCTCAACTACAAAAGACAGCTGCTTCTTTCATTTCTGCTGTTGGCTTCTAGACTAGGCGGTGTCATCCTGAACCACTGAACCTTGTTGTCAGCAAAATGCGGGAAAGAAATGTTACCGAGAGCTGTTCCCTGACAGCTCTCAGCTGCTCACTTGACCTTTTGAGGCAATGAACTTTCTCCTCCTTTCATTTTCACACTTTCTCTACTCTTGTGAGACATGCAAAAATGATTTCTCCTACAAAAAGCGGCAAACGGGTGCAACACACTTGAGGGTCAGGAGATCTGCCAGGCGCTGCTCTTTGCCGCAGAAAAGACATTGCCAGCATCCAGGTGTCCATGCCACGCCTTCGGACCACAGCTATAACTGCTGACCAGTACTGAGAGAGCATCAGGCATCAGCCTAACCCAGCGTCTGAACAGCTTTGGAGCTTGCCTGAGGTCACTCTGGGGAGATGTGACACCAGCAAAATGCACAGCCCCTCCCTCTGAAGAAGGAACTCTGGCTGCACTCACCCTTTGCCAATAGTTTCCAGTTCTGTGTATTTCGCCTCAGGATCTCCCTCGCTCACCAGCATCTCTGGAAAAGTCCCAAGGAAAGATGCTCACTTCAAAAGAGATCCCATCCTGCAGCAGATCACAAAGGCAGCCCCACTCTCTGGGACACTGGGCCCTTTCAACTCAGGCAGTCGGGAAACAACCACAGCACCAGCACCTCAGAAACAACAGCAGCAAGACAAGCAGACCTGCAGCACAGATGGCCTGCACAAAGTTTAAAAAGTCTAAACTAAAATCTAAGCGCATGGAGAAACAGTGCAGAGGAGACAGCGATCAGAAAACTGTAACCAAGAGAAGTGATTGCTGCCTATAAACATTCAGGGCAGCAGGGAAAACAGAACCTTTTGTTCCTGGCAATGAGCACTGGGTTACATTCAACCAAAGCTTTAATCCTTGCAAACATCAAAGGCATCTTGGGTTCTGGAATCAGAACCTGGAATTGTTATCAGCAGCTGCCCTTTCCAGAGCAGGAAGAATATTGCACACTGCTTGCAACAGGAGCACACTCTCCACCTTGAAGCAGGACTTTTCCCTAAACAATGCCGTCCTGCCTTTCTGCCTGCAGCAGCTCTTGGTACAGCCTACTGGGATGGGCCTTAGGAATGAGGTCCCTCAGCCTTTAGGACAGGCTGAGTTCTGAAGATGACCTTGGCCGTGCCCCACAGCAGCTGGGCCCCACAGGAGCTCCTGCAGGCCTACTCATTCGCTAGGTCACAGCCTCCTGCTCAGCCAGAAACTAGCTCTGTTTTGCCTTTTGCCTACAGGGAAGCTCAGGCAAAGCCAAACCAGGCTGAGCTGCTCTCAGAGGCAGCAGCAACAGCCCGGTGATCCCTCACCACCTCAAAGCACAACAGCAGGTCCTGTGTCGAGGCCTCAGGACCCGGCACTCAGCTGAGCAGGAGCAGCAGGCGGGACAGCTCATGCCGGCACACGCACACGCAAGGCACTGCTCCAGCAGACAGGGATCACAAAGGACGTACTCAGCATGGCCAGGCACTTGTCCTCTGTCCTCTCTCGCAGCTGCTCTCTGCTGCCAGAGGAGCTAGTCGTGCTCCAGGTGCACGAGCTGCTCGTGCTTGAGCTTCCAGCCTGGGGACCGGAGCCTTCTTCAGAGCCTTCCGCTGCAGCCCGTGCAGGTGCCAGCACAGAGGAGGTGGAGCTCTGCGACAAGAAAGGAATTTGGGTCACAAATGGGCCTGGCAGACAGGCCCCTCCCATCCCATTTCTAATGCAAGCCCCTAGGAAGATGCTGCTGGCCACATCCAGGGCTCTTCGCCTCTCAGCTTTTGCAGCCCGCTTCTCCAGCTCAAGGCGCAAGAGCCAAAGGCTGCTTCTGCGTGACGGACAAAATGACACCACAGGCACTGCTAACCAAAGCAGGCACTTACTGATGATGTTTCCTCGGGCCGTGGGATGACAGCGGGGGCAGGTTCATCGGCACCTTCCTCCTCTTCAGCCTCTTCCTCGGGTCCAGAGGCAGCCGGAGCAGGTGCTGACCCTGCCCTTGTGCTCTGTGGACACACAGCAGCATGAGGGACAGGAAAGGACCTGCCATTCAGAACCTTACCTATCTTCATTACCTATATACCCCGCTGCATCTCAGCTCTTCCTTTAGCTACTGACAGCTGCTCTCTGGGGAGGGCCAGGTCCCTCCTGGGGACAGTGTCTCCTCCTATCCTGCAAGCCTCTGAACTGCATCTTTGCACTGCTCTTACCGCTGGGGACAGGGAGCCTGCACAGCCACTGGGCTGCACCAAGGGCCTCACTTGTGCCCCAGGAGCATCCAAAGACATCCTAATGCTACCTCTTGTCTCTTGCTAAGACAAATTCATAGCCCCGCTCAGAACAGGAGGAAAGTGATGCCTAAACATCCAAGTTCCACACCCCTTTTCCAGGCCTCACTGGCTGGGGGGAGGGCTGGAAAGATTCCAGCTCTCAGCAACTTCAGCCAGGCACGGCAGGTGCTCTCTGATCAGCAACTTTTAGCTACGCTTTGCTCCAGCCACAGGACTACCCAGAACTGCCACTTACTGATGCTGGATGCTCAGGCCCTGCAGTGGCAGCAGGTGCAGTTGGCTGGGCATCCTCCTCCCCTTTGGCCTCTTCTTCAGGAAGACACGCAGCCACAGGAGACTCCCAGGTTGGTTTTGGGCTCTGCAGACAGACAGCAGCGGCAGGGACACCTAACCTTCTTTCTGTTCAGCTCTAGACCCAGATGCACTAAAGAGAAATCTTCTGCAGAGAAATGGTACTCTAACTTGCCCAAAGTCAAGTAAAACGGGCCACTTAGATGGGACTGCACTCTCTTGTACAGGAGAAATTCCATCATGGCTTAAAGCACCAAGCAGCCCCACTTTCAGCTGCTTAAAAAGCTCTGGAAAGGAACTGGAGAAAACAGCCCGGGATCCTCCTGCGGTTGCTGCTGCTGCAAAGAGTCTGGACTGTACTTTCATTCATCCAAGCCGGCTGGCACTGGACTGCAACAGGCCAAGCTCACGGCTTGCTCCACAATTGTCAAATGCTTCCAGCACCAGAGGCTCCTTTGCCACTCACCCAAAGACCAGATCCTCTCCAGGCACGGGTGATGTGACCTGCAACACACAAGGCAAAAAGAACCAGATGCTTTAAGAAAACTGCCTGTGTTGGGCAAGCCCGCCAAAAAGTCAACCCAAAGACAGAGCATTCTGCTTTCGCTACATCACTCCAGCAGCAGCCCTTGTGTCACACAGCAAGCAAGACAACAAAAGTACAGAATATGGCCTGGTGTCTACCTCTTGTCCTCTGTGGCTACTCAACCCATAGTAACTTGAGACTGAGAAAGTCTGCAAGTGCTTCTGTAACAGTCATTGCTTCTGCCCCACCCCACCCAGCAGGAGCTACAGCTCCTCTCTTTCCTGTACTTCAGTTTTCTCAAGACATTGCCTGCAGCAATTGCCATGAGCTTACTGAAAACCTTTCACCAGAAAAGCTTCACCCAAGTCCCCCTTAGCCGTGGGGGCAGTTCTATCGTGACACAGCACGGGAACAGCTCCTGTGTTCGGCAGCATACAAGAACTCCTCTGAAATGCCTCTTCGCAGAGGCCTTTTGCAAGCGGATTCTGTGATTTCAGCACAGAACAAATGGCTCTTTTAGCGCGCGGCAGGTGTCAGGTTCCACAGGCACATGCTGGGATGAGGGAATGCAGACAAGAAGACTTGACCTGAGGGACTTTCCCTCAGTCCTGGAGAGCAGTGCACAGCTTTTACAAGGACTCCTGCCAAGCTCTCCCAGTCTTCCCATCTTGGAAGTTGTCTTGCTTGAGCCAGCAAACTGACGAGACTCCAGACTCCATTGCCACAGGCAATGCCTCGGCAGGAGCGGAACCCCTGCAGGCTACATTACAAATGCTGCCCACGCCCCGCTGGCTAGAGACACCTCCTTCTTAGCTGGAGATCTGGGCAGCGGCTTTACCCAACTAAAGGCCTCTTTCTGGCATTTGGGTTTCTATATGCAGCAAGGTCAACTTACGCGCCAGGTGGGTGAAAAAGTACCCGGAATAAGCCACGGAAAAAGCCGTGAACGCTGCGGCACACACTCCCTCCATGGCTTGAGAAGCGCTGCTCAAGTCTGCACCAGACAACTCCTACAGGGGAAAACCAAAACTACCCAGAGTGCTGCTGGCAGAGACCTCTTTGATCAGCAGGTTCTACCAGCAGGGAGCGTGCTACAGAGCTGCTCTGCGCACTGAGCCCTTCGGGGCCTCAGCACAGCAACTTTGCCTTGACATCGCTGCGATGCAAACGCTGACATCACAATAGCAGCCGCCCTAGGCTGCTTTGTGAACTCATGCATAGAACCAGACCTTCTCTACAGCTAATGCCAAAAAAAGCCTGCAAAGTTCTCCTCTGCTACAAAGCAACACAAAAAGCCCTCCTGGTCCATAACCTCTTGCTCAAGGCATCCAAGAGTAAAAGCACACTAAGCCCCTAGAGCACATCCTGAGGAGCTGAGCACTGAGAAGGGACCAGGATGTGAGGAAGCACATTAGTGCTCCTTGGCCACTATTGCTTCTGAGCAAAAAGCAGAAGGCTTGTTCCAGCTGGACCTTCCTTAGTTCTAGAAAGCAGTAAACAAGGAGAAGCACTACTTTAATTACATTTACAGCTTTCTCCTAGCTACAGAGACAAGGCATCTTTCAGCACTATTAATTCTAAACATTTTACATCATAGCCATGGCTGTGATTTCAGCAGGGAAATGCTGTGACAGGAAATGCAAGAAGGATCCTTCTGTCTGACTCACTCTAGCAGAGAGGCCTTGGGACCAAAGCACCACCACCGTTTCTTCCCCCATTTTTGTCCTCCCACAGTAGAACACCAAACATAATGCGCATGCCTAACCTGCCAGGCTATCCAGAGGACATGTGAGGAAGACCTTTGGCCTTCCTCCAACAAGAGCCCTGAAGAGACCACAAGACCCCATAGCAACAACGGCAGCCTGAGCTGTGCAGTTGAATGACGTAGATTGCAAGAATCAAAAATAGGAGAGATTTATGGGAAACTCTTGGTGAATCTGTATTAGCATACAGTATGTATAAGTTGTGTTGGGATCCTTTTCCCTTCGTACCTTAAACAGGGTGGCAAGCGCTCCCTGTACCCCGATACATTGGTTCTTGCTCATGCATTCTCCAAACCACTGCCAAATTTCTGTAACTCCTGAATTCTATCTGATTGTATTATTTCATCGCAAGTAAAATGGCTGACCTCAATTAAAACTGCTGCTGAAGTTGAAGTTTGTGGTTTATTGAATTGGACGTATGGGACCTCATTCCTAACACTAATAACCCTGAATGTTCAAGTCTATCCTCACCAGTCAGGAGACTGGGTGTATGCCCAGACCTGGAATAGAGGTGGAAAGGACCAGCAGTGGAAAGGACTTTTGATCCCGTGGCTGTGAGATTTACAGCTGGAGACTCCTAAATGATGGGCTTCAAGGCAGCTCTGGGCGCACGGAATTGTCTCAGACAGTACAGGAAATGTGACTCTACTGCAGGAAAAGCTGCAGTGGAACATTTCTAAAGTGAATACCATCACATGGTTTATCTTTCTGATCATTTCCAGAGCTATGTCCCTAGTAGGGCAGCATGGCTGTTTGTTCCTGAATTACTCAACCATCCTAGCAGCACCTTGTACCTAATGACTAGAACAGCAAGTATGGCTTTGCGTGCCAGAGCGTGTAGGAGACCAAGAAAGAAAAGAGAGGCATGTCCTTTTCCCTAAGGACCTCTCCAACATCACACACATCGAACAAATACTACCTGAGCCTTGGAAAAGAAATTGTGGTTTCTGCACTTCAGTCCAAATTTGCAAACCAGAATGCAACAGAATGTGTAGATCTGACAAAACACCCATGTTCCCTACAACTGAAAAGGTCTCTAAAGGATGGTTGCCTACTCTAACTTAAGTTTGCCTACATGGTGCTAGGAATCCTCATCAGTATTCTTAAGCTCCTAGAGCATTTAAATGAGATAACTTTTGCCAAATCAGGTTTATTTGTGATTCTCACTTCCTCGATGTCTTCTAAATTTCTTTTGACAGACTTTTATTGTCGGTTTGATTAAAGCATCACCAAAACTTTCTATGGCAGAGAACACAAAAGAATACCAAGCGGATAGTTCCTCTGCATGAAGTAGGTCCAAGTGCGACAGAGTTTTCTTCTTTGAGTGATGTTTCTTGGAAAGATGAGGTGGTGACAGGACTGAAGCATTGCTGTTCTTCACTGCATCGAGTGTTTACATGTTTTTCTCTTGCTAAGTTTTAAGACATTCATGTTCATATGTTTTATACAAGTCTGCTGCAAGCAATATTGAGACATTTTTGTATTTTCCCTCTGCTTGCCACAGTGGGTGGGGAAGATTCCTCCCTCAATTTATCTTAGGCAAATTTTTAGACCTCTTCCCGTCTTCTCAGAGCAAAGCATAAAATTACTCCACCAGGGCAAGTGTAGTAATGGTAGGTGATGTGTCGAGCATGAATGTGCAGAAGAAAGGCATGTGGAACTGCGGGTGGCCCCTGGAAGCAGGGAGAAAAGGGGCTGACAGAGGAGCAGAGGTGGCAGCTGGAAAGCTCTCTCCAGCTGTAGGCAAAGAAGGCATCAGTGGTTAAGCTGACAAAAGACAAGAAGAAACATTTGAGTTTGAGAAGCACTGGAGGGTTAGGTGAAGTCAGGAAAGGCACTTGGTCTGAAGCCAGTACCTTGACTGAAATGATATGCTGAGGAGGTTGGGGCCTCCTGAGTTTTGTTACACCATTGACCCCCACCCTTAAGACAATCCAGATTATTACGACTATGAAGGAATTTCAGATGACTTTACTGAGAAAGGCTGCTCTGCTGTCATTTTCTGAAACACAGGGAAATGATCCCTCTCTGGGTGCCTGTTTCCTTCTCTGCCCCACACCACAGCCAAAGTGAGTCCATTGCCAGCAGGAGGGGTGTGCAAACAGGGCATGTCCTGGGGATCCATGGCCAGCATGGAGCACTGCTATTGTGATGCCAAAAGTCTGGTGGGGAGAAAGCTTCTTGTGTCTCCTCTGCAAGCTGAGCTTCCTATCCCCTTTCAAATCCTTTCACCGTCTAGTGCTCTGACGACAGTGCTTCATTTCCATGATGGGAATTCTGAAGTCCTTTCCAAGAAGCCTTGCCTGAAAGAGAGCAGGTCTGGCTTGCAGTGCATTGCTCTGCAGGCCTTAGGAAGTCGCTTTGTCAGCCCTTACCCACCTGCTGCCCAAAACACACGTGTGAAAGGCTGAAGCTTTGCCAGCTGTGACGGTGGCCCAAAGAGAAGGCGGTTAGAGGCAAAATGATGAGGATTCTTTTGGTGCTGGCACGTCAGGTACCAGGAGGGTGAAAAAAGCCATCTGTGAGTAGCTTAGCTGACAGTCGGGGAGGGGAAGGTGCAAAGAAAGGAAGAGGTAGAAACATCAAAGGAATGAGATGACTATGTACAGAAGCTGAAGTTGAAAGTAGCAAAAAGAAAAAAAAGAAGGGTAATTGGATAAAATACTGAAAAAATAAGCAAGTCTTCTCCTGGTGCAGGAATGTGCATTGGGGGATAGTGTTGGCAGCTTTGGGTACCCATCCCATAGCCATCACCTGTTTTTCCTCAGCCCTGATGGGTCCAGGCAGGCTGTTGATCTGCATGGCCGCTCCCAGTCAGTCCCCGAGTCCTCTGCCCTTCATGCTAAACTCACCGTAAGCTGTCTGGGTGTCATCCGTTGCGGCTTCTCTTCTCCTGAGGCTTGGTCTTGGTGGTTGATTGTCTGACGGGGGGCTGTGTGGTCAGTTCTTGGCCCGTGCCCTCCAGGACAAGCTCCCACGACTCCCCCTTTTTTTCTTTGTTTTATTCAAAAGGAAAGGTATAACAATCACAGTAAAAATAATAATCTTGTCTTAACTCAAAACAACACAAGACTTAATGGACTTCAATGAAACTGGAGAATTGAAATAAACAGGTGGGTTCATATTGCAGAGCATAACTAAACAATAAGCAAATACGATTTTCATTCTCCATCAGTTCTCAGGGTCTGAGTCCTGTGTGGCTCCCCGCCACTTCATTCCCATTCACCTACCCATAAAACATAAGAGACCAGAAAATCAAAAGGACTTGTGGTGGCACCTATAGGGGCGCATGATAGGTGGCTTGTAAGTAAAGCGGAGTTAATTGAAGAAATAACAATGGATGATTTTCAAGTGTATCCATAGTAAGGAAGAAGATAAAGCTGTCAACATGGAAACAGATTAGAAAAGATACGTGGAAATTTTTCTAAGCTAGACTAGGTGCAAAAGTAAATCTGTATAGGTGCCTTACTAAATTTCTGTAAAACTTTTGCCAATTATATTGACGCTAATTGCTCTGCACCAAAGAATATAATAAGTTACTGTGATGCAGTGAATGACTTAAGATCATGCTTTGTTAAGAGTCTATAAAATGGAGAACACGCAAGATAAAAACCTTTTCTTCTTAGACCCCAATCACTTGTGTGTACGTCACGTCTGACATAACAGCACCTTCCCCTGGTGCCCTTAGCCAAACACACAAGTCACAAGAAAAGCTTTCATGGGGGACCTTCCAGTGGGGCCGGGCACAGGTCTCCTGTGGGGGCAACAGAGTCGGTCCTCCGGCTGTACGGAGGATGCTGACTCTCCCGTCTAGATAAATAAAATAACTGGGCCGACTGGCTTCTGAGGGTCACCTACATCGGTAATCTCTGAACCATGAATTACAACAAAAATGGGGGACTGCTAATACAAGAGGAAAGCAGGGCCAGGGTTGAGGGCTGTCGGCAAGTGGGTTAGGGTAGAATCCTTAGCGACATGGCCACTGGCATCCTGGCAAAAGGACAGAAAAGGAGGGGAGATGGCAGATGGCTGGTGGCTGGCTTCTGCTCGTGAGCAGGTTCTACCTCCCGTCCTGTCCTTCTCAGGGATAGTGGGTTCAGGGAAGCAGGGGGATGGAACATGAAAACTGGGGAAGGAAGTCTGTTAAATATTGGGCAACTAAGATTTCAATTTAAATGGTCATCAAATATGCTGTTCAGTTACCAACAAACATCACCAAGTGCATGATGTTCTATAATCACTGTATTGAACAGATATTGAAATAAAAATGGGAGTCCAAGGGAGAGGTTCTTCCAGGCCTGAGCCCCAGGAAGTCCCCTAGCAGGCCCACAAGCCTCTACAGTGGCTCAGGCAGACCCAAACTGCACAATGTTTTCACTCCCTCATGTTGCCCTTAGTTCCCGTGGCAGAACTTGCCTTCCCGCTGGACACTCGCCTGCGCCTGAGCCTGTGGAGAAGCCCGGCTCCCTCCCCCTCTGCCCACAGCAACACAGACACTCCCAACCTTTCCCAAGAGCTGCAACACAAACCACAGCAGCATCCCCAGCAGTGACACCACTGCTCTGCTCCCTTTTTGCCCTACTCTGCTCCTCTAGTCACACCTGCAAGCCTCTATCTCCACAAGGGGTTGTGGCCGTGAGGCAATGTAGGAAAAAGACCTTGGGCACGCTTCCAATCTGTGCCACAAATCCCACCCACGGCTCTTCCCACACAGAAGAAACACCTGGCCATTCAGAAGCAAATTTAGAGCTTCTTCACGGGGTGAGAACAAAAGGAAGCTTCCAACACAGGGAAGGTTTTCTTTATTAAAGCATTTCTTTTGACTACTAGTCTAAACAAACTACAAACTTCAAGCTAGAAACTACAAACTTCGAGCTACAAACTACAAACTACGAGACAGAAACTAGAAACTAGAAACTACGAAAAACAACAAGGGCCTCTTCCAGGGCTAGTATCTCCTGTCGGCCATGAACTGCTGTGCTGCCATGATCAGAGGCGTCAGCGTGGAGGTCGGCTTGGCTGATGTTACAAACGGATGCTGCCCAAAGAGAAAAAGAAAACATGAACTTCTACTTTCCTCACAGGCTGAAACAGGCTTTCTCTGGCTAGCAGAAAGATACAGAGACAAGGGCATTCTGTGCAACTCTGTCTCCACCTCCAAGACCTTGCTACATGAGGCAAACATGGCTCCAATCCCACAAATGCCACAAATCCAGATGGCTTCAGCTTAAGGAGATGTGGACTAGGTGCCCGAGAAAGGCTCCCTCTAACGTGTCCTAGGCCAAGATTCTCCTTTGTTTGCCTCTGAGAAGCCCGGACTGGAGATTCTTCGCAGCGGGGCCCATCAGTTGCCTTGGACTTGAGCAGATGAGGAGCCCCTGGCAGCGGGCAGCTGGCGCAGCCTGCAGCCGCTTTGCCTTTTACCTGCAGAAGTTCCCGGGCAGACCAGCGCCTGTCCTCGTCCGTCTCCAGGCAGCAGTGCAGAAAGTCTCGCAACCACGCGGACTGTTGCCTGGGGTTCTGCAGCTTTGGGCTGCCCCCGGTGCTTATCAGCTGTTGAACCTGGACAAGAAGGAAATGCCACACTCTACCTGTCTCCTTCGCAGCCCAAGCAGTTCACACAAACTGTTCCCACTGGACAAGCTCCACTCTCCTGTGGCACTTTACTCCCTGCCAGAGGGTGGCAGTAATAGCTTTCCTACCCCTACTCAAAGAACCCAAAGCCAGAGGCAGCCATAGCCAGTCCAAGATGCAAAGGCTCTTGCCTTGAGCCCTGATTTCCCTGGTGGATGGAATGAGGAGCAACTCCATCAGCAAAAGCACACTTGGCTTCTCTGAGCACTGACACCAGCTCTACAGGCGATTTGCAAGACGGACTTTTGTCTAACTCCTCTTTCCAAGGAGCGTTCCATAAAATGCAGCTCAGCCCTGCTCACTGCTCCCTTAGGCCAAGCTTCTGTCAAGCTAAAGGCATTACGATTTTTCGGTGCTGTTCATGATGAAATGGCAAGGGCATGATCTGGACAAGGAGCACGAGAGACTATGCAGCCTGGAACCTGTCATTTTCAGGTGTTAGCAAGCTTCCCAGGCAGAAGAATGGCAGCAGATTTGGTTAGAGTGACAGCAGTATCTGAGAGCAGTTGCAGCGTACCGTGCGGGAGGTTTTCATCTGGTGAGGAGGCGCTCCTTCCACCATCTCGATCCCCACAATGCCAAAGGACCAGATGTCCACTTTGGGGCCATAGCATTTCCTGGTGAAGATTTCTGGCGCCATCCAGTAAGTGGTCCCAACAGCTGATCTCCGTTTGCTCTGCTCAGCGGTGAGCTGAGCAGAAAGGCCAAAATCAGCTGTGGAGAAAACACCACTCTGATCACGCCAGCGTGAATGAGGAAAGCAAACCAAAGAAATCCCCACTGGACCAATGTCCAGGAAGGCACTGTGCAACCCAGCTGCCATAAAGGGGCCACGCTGCCATTCCTCGGGCCTGCCGCCGAGGAAATGCGGAACTGGCCGCTTAGCAAAAGCCCCCGGTTTCAGGCTGTGGTTTTTAGTCCCTTGAAGCTATTAGACTGTAACTGCCTTGCTTGAGAAGGGACACACACCACCCAAAGCCTCTCCTGACCCCTTCTTCCCTGCAACACCTCCCTGCACCTTGTGGCCGTGCTCTGCGCTTGCACCAGGGCAGCCTGCACTGCCACAGGCACCACTGCAGGGAACCGGCAGGCACCCAAAGGCAGCCCCACACCGCGGCCTGCCGCGGCTGAGCCTGGCCAACAACACCCACCCAACTTGACAGATCCGTCCAGGCCCAGGAGAATGTTGTGGCTTTTGATGTCTCGGTGCATCACTTGCTTGGAGTGAAGGAAATCCAGGCCTTGCAGGCACTGAGAGAGCAAAAAGAAACACGAGCCTAAGTGGATTGCACCTCACAGGCAGCAAAGCGGCACATCTGCAACACTGACTTCCTGCAGGATGCTGAGCCATGGCAGGACAGGCTGCTGGCAAGGGCAAGAGCCTGCTGCTCTACCATGAGCACAGCAGAGCCTTTCTAAGGGAGGGTGTGTTTGCCTCTGAAAGGGCAACTGTTCCTCTGGCCAGTGCCCTGCAACCACAGACTCAAGGAGCACTGCTGCACTGGCTGTGCTCTCTCCAGCCAGACAACAGTGGATGCTTTTGCAAACACCACTTTGCCTGCCAGGCTCTCCTTTCAGGCTGAGCTCTCTCAGAGTCCTGTGAGTATCTCTTGGTCTTTGCCACTTGCTCCACACTGCGCCACCAGCAGCTGTGCCCTTCCGGGCAAGGAATGCAGCAGACACAGGCTCCAGGCAAGTGTTTAAAAAGGCAAACACAAGCACACTAGAAGAAGGGCAGGGACACTGGCAGGCACTTCAGATGCTCTTGCTACTGCCAGTCATAAGAGAAAGGCAGAAAGGAAGCTCGGAAGATGAAATCTCTCCTCTCCTTATCACCCATTTGGAAGTCCCATCCCGACCAAGCCATGGGAAGCACAAGCGCCATCCCTCACCTCCCGAGAGACAGCTGCTATCTCTCCTTCTGCCAGATGAGTCTCCCTGATGACATCGTGTAAAGAACCTCCGTCCATGTATTCCATCACGAGCCAGAGTTCCTCGTCCACCAGGTAGCTGAAAGGAGCAAACAACAGCCTGGAGATCAATGCGCGCACTTACACCACCTGATGGATTCCTGTCTCTGTGTCTCTCTCCGAGGACGACAGGAGGAAGTGAGCAGTCATTCCCTACGCTCTACAGGGCTTGAACTCCTCTGCACTCTAAAAGACTGCTTGGTATGCACACCAATGCAACAGGCCAAGGGGAATACAACCTACAGTGCTTTGTCAGTACTTCAGGCCCATGGGGAAAAATCAAACCCCAAATCAACGAAAACAATGTGGAGAGAGGACAGGAGCTTTGAGGCGGTTGGCTCAGTCATACGGGGCCACGTCCAGTCTTTGAAAGTGCCCTTCAAGCTCACTATGCCAGGAAAGATTACTGCAGCCCCATTGCAATCTCCTCCCAAGATGCTGTAGATCAGACCAGAAACAGGTAAATTAACAGCTCCATCCTCTGCCAGCGACCAAAGGAGCGGTTGTACCTCTGGCCTGCAGGATGTGCATGACCTCTCATGGCAGAACAGCAGAACCACTCACCTGTCTACATAGTTCACAAGGTTGGCATTCTTGTTGCCACGCATGACCTGGATTTCATTCAGGCACAGTTCGCTGCTGCTCTCTTGCAGGAGACTAATTTTCTTGATGGCCACCTAAAACGACATAGAAAACCATCAACCAAAGAAGTCTGTGGCCCAGGACCACAAGGGGAACGTGGAGACACTGATTATGGGATGATAGTGCACGGCTGCGCCAAACTGCCTCGTGACTGGACATCGGGCCACGTGCTTGGGCACCTCCCAGGACAGAGACACGGCTACCCTTTGCCTTGTAAACCTGGGAGAAACACGGTCTAAGCTCTCCACCTCAAAGCTCTAACAACACTCACTGTGCTCACGGCCAGTCTTCCCTCAGGGCCTTACTTTATCATTCCCATTTTCAGTCACACACCTCTTGCAAGCAGGAAGCAATTTTGTGCCAGTACAAATGGAGCAAAACTGCTGGGAAAGCTTTGGCACTTCTAGGGGGCTTGAGCATTACTCCAGCCACCACTGGCATTCTCCATTGCACAACAACAAAGCAAACTCTTACAGACGGGACTGTAAAAATCCTGTCCTGAAAAACATCCCGAGGGTTATTCTCCCTAAGAAATACAACCCGACATACTTGACGGAAAAAATGCCATGATGATGAAAACATCATGAGGGACACCTCCAAAAAAGACAATCCTAGCACTTCCCCACTTCAGGAATTTTCATTTTGCTCCACTAAAATACTTCCCCTTGCACCACTGACATTTGCAGTTACTGCTGAAAAGACTGTAAAAAGAAATAACCCATGCTTTGATCTTCTAGGGATTTACACCGGGCTCTGAGCAGGGCTTAGGCCCTTGGGACACTCCCTGCAGACCTCTCTCTCTAAGCGCAATTCCCAAGGGCAGCCCTGCAGGTGGCTACAGAACTACCAGCACGATTCCCATGTATTTGCTCACAGGCAGAAATGAGAATTCAGGAACCCTGCAGCCCCAAAGAGCAGTGCCATGCTCTGAGACACCACCTGGGCACTAAGACCCAGCCAGCGTGTCCTCCTCTGAAAGATGCCGCCTGGCCTCCTTGCATTGCCTGGGGCAGCTGAGAAGGACAAAATCTGTCCCCACTGCATTTGGCAGGCGGACACTGCTCTGCCCTTCATTTGCCTTTGCAGCAAAGCTCCACTGGCGACCCAAAGCTCAGCCACAGCTCACAGCAGAGGAGAGGGCACTCGAGAGCTGCAGAAGCTGCGGCGCTGCTTGACGCTTACCTCTTCTCCTGTGGCAGTCTCCACTGCCATGCACACAGTGCCGAAACCCCTAGAAACAAAACAGGAGCAGAGAAAGAAGAAGTCCTTTAGTCCCTGCAAGTGCAAGACACTGCAGTCCAACGGGAAAAAAGTCCTTGGGAAAACAGGAAATGGAACATGACAAATTCTCGTCTGGGTCTCTTCCCCCTTTGCTCTTCCTCTATCTGTGCATGTGTGGGATTTTTCCAGGAACTAGCCGGTGGGGCCTTCTCACACCTCTCCTGGGAGTCTACCTGCCAAACTCAAGCACCACCACTCAGGCCTTCTGAGAAGCCTGAAGCCATGCAACAGCCATTGGCAGAAAGCCTCTAGACACAGATCCCTTCCCCAGCTTGCAAGGAATATAGGGTCCAGCCACAGCTGCAGCCACAGCCAGAGCAGGCAAAGGCTTCCATTGCTGCACACACATATGGAGAAGTACTCAAAACACAGGATGCTTAGACAGCTGCCTTCTGCGTCCAGAGCCACGGGCAGCTGCTTCTCTTCCGTGCACCAGACACAGGAAGGACTCTGCTTTTCTGGCGACTTCTTGTACATTTGGCTTCTCCCAGAGAACATGTTGCAAATCAGTCCCATTCTCAGTCAGCACAGCTGGCTTTCAAAGGGAACAGCTTGGTGGATTCTTTGCAGAAAAGGCCTAAACCCCACAGGATCCATGAGGGGTCTGCCATCAGGCACATGATGCCTTTTCCTCCAGAGTGCAGTGGCACTGGGCATTGCCCTGAAGCTTTGTCTTTTGCCACCTCAACTACAAAAGACAGCTGCTTCTTTCATTTCTGCTGTTGGCTTCTAGACTAGGCGGTGTCATCCTGAACCACTGAACCTTGTTGTCAGCAAAATGCGGGAAAGAAATGTTACCGAGAGCTGTTCCCTGACAGCTCTCAGCTGCTCACTTGACCTTTTGAGGCAATGAACATTCTCCTCCTTTCATTTTCACACTTTCTCTACTCTTGTGAGACATGCAAAAATGATTTCTCCTACAAAAAGCGGCAAACGGGTGCAACACACTTGAGGGTCAGGAGATCTGCCAGGCGCTGCTCTTTGCCGCAGAAAAGACATTGCCAGCATCCAGGTGTCCAGGCCATGCCTTCGGACCACAGCTATAAATGCTGACCAGTACTGAGAGAGCATCAGGCATCAAAGCTGTCTGGACAGCTTTGGAGCTTGCCTGAGGTCACTCTGGGGAGATGTGACACCAGCAAAATGCACAGCCCCTCCCTCTGAAGAAGGAACTCTGGCTGCACTCACCCTTTGCCAATAGTTTCCAGTTCTGTGTATTTCGCCTCAGGATCTCCCTCGCTCACCAGCATCTCTGGAAAAGTCCCAAGGAAAGATGCTCACTTCAAAAGAGATCCCATCCTGCAGCAGATCACAAAGGCAGCCCCACTCTCTGGGACACTGGGCCCTTTCAACTCAGGCAGTCGGGAAACAACCACAGCACCAGCACCTCAGAAACAACAGCAGCAAGACAAGAAGCCCTGCAGCACAGATGGCCTGCACAAAACTAAAAGTCTAAACTAATATCTAAGCGCATGGAGAAACAGTGCAGAGGAGACAGCGATCAGAAAACTGTAACCAAGAGAAGTGATTGCTGGCTATAAACATTCAGGGCAGCAGGAAAAACAGAACCTTTTGTTCCTGGCAATGAGCACTGGGTGACATTCAACCAAAGCTTCAATAATTGCAAACATCAAAGGCATCTTGGGTTCTGGAATCCATTGTTATCAGCAGCTGCCCTTTCCAGAGCAGGAAGAATATTGCACAGTGCTTGCAGCAGAAGCGCACTCTCCACCTTGAAGCAGGACTTTTCCCTAAACAATGCCGTTCTGCCTTTCTGCCTGCAGCAGCTCTTGGTACAGCCTACTGGGATGGGCCTTAGGAATGAGGTCCCTCAGCCTTTAGGACAGGCTGAGTTCTGAAGATGACCTTGGCCGTGCCCCACAGCAGCTGGGCCCCACAGGAGCTCCTGCAGGCCTACTCATTCGCTAGGTCACAGCCTCCTGCTCAGCCAGAAACTAGCTCTGTTTTGCCTTTTGCCTACAGGGAAGCTCAGGCAAAGCCAAACCAGGCTGAGCTGCTCTCAGAGGCAGCAGCAACAGCCCGGTGATCCCTCACCACCTCAAAGCACAACAGCAGGTCCTGTGTCGAGGCCTCAGGACCCGGCACTCAGCTGAGCAGGAGCAGCAGGCGGGACAGCTCATGCCGGCACACGCACACGCAAGGCACTGCTCCAGCAGACAGGGATCACAAAGGACGTACTCAGCATGGCCAGGCACTTGTCCTCTGTCCTCTCTCGCAGCTGCTCTCTGCTGCCAGAGGAGCTAGTCGTGCTCCAGGTGCACGAGCTGCTCGTGCTTGAGCTTCCAGCTTGGGGACCGGAGCCTTCTTCAGAGCCTTCCGCTGCAGCCCGTGCAGGTGCCAGCACAGAGGAGGTGGAGCTCTGCGACAAGAAAGGAATTTGGGTCACAAATGGGCCTGGCAGACAGGCCCCTCCCATCCCATTTCTAATGCAAGCCCCTAGGAAGATGCTGCTGGCCACATCCAGGGCTCTTCGCCTCTCAGCTTTTGCAGCCCGCTTCTCCAGCTCAAGGCGCAAGAGCCAAAGGCTGCTTCTGCGTGACGGACAAAATGACACCACAGGCACTGCTAACCAAAGCAGGCACTTACTGATGATGTTTCCTCGGGCCGTGGGATGACAGCGGGGGCAGGTTCATCGGCACCTTCCTCCTCTTCAGCCTCTTCCTCGGGTCCAGAGGCAGCCGGAGCAGGTGCTGACCCTGCCCTTGTGCTCTGTGGACACACAGCAGCATGAGGGACAGGAAAGGACCTGCCATTCAGAACCTTACCTATCTTCATTACCTATATACCCCGCTGCATCTCAGCTCTTCCTTTAGCTACTGACAGCTGCTCTCTGGGGAGGGCCAGGTCCCTCCTGGGGACAGTGTCTCCTCCTATCCTGCAAGCTTCTGAACTGCATCTTTGCACTGCTCTCTCCACTGGGGACAGGGAGCCTGCACAGCCACTGGGCTGCACCAAGGGCCTCACTTGTGCCCCAGGAGCATCCAAAGACATCCTAATGCTACCTCTTGTCTCTTGCTAAGACAAATTCATAGCCCCGCTCAGAACAGGAGGAAAGTGATGCCTAAACATCCAAGTTCCACACCCCTTTTCCAGGCCTCACTGGCTGGGGCGAGGGCTGGAAAGATTCCAGCTCTCAGCATCTTCAGCCAGGCACGGCAGGTGCTCTCTGATCAGCAACTTTTAGCTACGCTTTGCTCCAGCCACAGGACTACCCAGAGCTGCCACTTACTGATGCTGGATGCTCAGGCCCTGCAGTGGCAGCAGGTGCAGTTGGCTGGGCATCCTCCTCCCCTTTGGCCTCTTCTTCGGGAAGACACGCAGCCACAGGAGACTCCCAGGTTGGTTTTGGGCTCTGCAGACAGACAGCAGCGGCAGGGACACCTAACCTTCTTTCTGTTCAGCTCTAGACCCAGATGCACTAAGGAGAAATCTTCTGCAGAGAAATGGTACTCTAACTTGCCCAAAGTCAAGTAAAACGGGCCACTTAGATGGGACTGCACTCTCTTGTACAGGAGAAATTCCATCATGGCTTAAAGCACCAAGCAGCCCCACTTTCAGCTGCTTAAAAAGCTCTGGAAAGGAACTGGAGGAAACAGCCCGGGATCCTCTTGCTGCTGCTGCTGCTGCAAAGAGTCTGGACTGTACTTTCATTCATCCAAGCCGGCTGGCACTGGACTGCAACAGGCCCAGCTCACGGCTTGCTCCACAATTGTCAAATGCTTCCAGCACCAGAGGCTCCTTTGCCACTCACCCAAAGACCAGATCCTCTCCAGGCACGGGTGATGTGACCTGCAACACACAAGGCAAAAAGAACCAGATGCTTTAAGAAAACTGCCTGTGTTGGGCAAGCCCGCCAAAAAGTCAACCCAAAGACAGAGCATTCTGCTTTCGCTACATCACTCCAGCAGCAGCCCTTGTGTCACACAGCAAGCAAGACAACAAAAGTACAGAATATTGCCTGGTGTCTACCTCTTGTCCTCTTTGGCTACTCAACCCATAGTAACTTGAGACTGAGGAAGTCTACAAGTGCTTCTGTAACAGTCATTGCTTCTGCCCCACCCCACCCAGCAGGAGCTACAGCTCCTCTCTTTCCTGTACTTCAGTTTTCTCAAGACATTGCCTGCAGCAATTGCCATGAGCTTACTGAAAACCTTTCGCCAGAAAAGCTTCACCCAAGTCCCCCTTAGCCGTGGGGGCAGTTCTATCGTGACACAGCACGGGAACAGCTCCTGTGTTCGGCAGCATACAAGAACTCCTCTGAAATGCCTCTTCGCAGAGGCCTTTTGCAAGCGGATTCTGTGATTTCAGCACAGAACAAATGGCTCTTTTAGCGCGCGGCAGGTGTCAGGTTCCACAGGCACATGCTGGGATGAGGGAATGCAGACAAGAAGACTTGACCTGAGGGACTTTCCCTCAGTCCTGGAGAGCAGTGCACAGCTTTTACAAGGACTCCTGCCAAGCTCTCCCAGTCTTCCCATCTTGGAAGTTGTCTTGCTTGAGCCAGCAAACTGACGAGACTCCAGACTCCATTGCCACAGGCAATGCCTCGGCAGGAGCGGAACCCCTGCAGGCTACATTACAAATGCTGCCCACGCCCCGCTGGCTAGAGACACCTCCTTCTTAGCTGGAGCTCTGGGCAGCGGCTTTACCCAACTAAAGGCCTCTTTCTGGCATTTGGGTTTCCATATGCAGCAAGGTCAACTTACGCGCCAGGTGGGTGAAAAAGTACCCGGAATAAGCCACGGAAAAAGCCGTGAACGCTGCGGCACACACTCCCTCCATGGCTTGAGAAGCGCTGCTCAAGTCTGCACCAGACAACTCCTACAGGGAAAAACCAAAACTACCCAGAGTGCTGCTGGCAGAGACCTCTTTGATCAGCAGGTTCTACCAGCAGTGAGCGTGCCACAGAGCTGCTCTGCACACTGAGCCCTTCGGGGCCTCAGCACAGCAACTTTGCCTTGACATCGCTGCGATGCAAACGCTGACATCACAATAGCAGCCGCCCTAGGCTGCTTTGTGAACTCATGCATAGAACCAGACCTTCTCTACAGCTAATGCCAAAAAAAGCCTGCAAAGTTCTCCTCTGCTACAAAGCAACACAAAAAGCCCTCCTGGTCCATAACCTCTTGCTCAAGGCATCCAAGAGTAAAAGCACACTAAGCCCCTAGAGCACATCCTGAGGAGCTGAGCACTGAGAAGGGACCAGGATGTGAGGAAGCACATTAGTGCTCCTTGGCCACTATTGCTTCTGAGCAAAAAGCAGAAGGCTTGTTCCAGCTGGACCTTCCTTAGTTCTAGAAAGCAGTAAACAAGGAGAAGCACTACTTTAATTACATTTACAGCTTTCTCCTAGCTACAGAGACAAGGCATCTTTCAGCACTATTAATTCTAAACATTTTACATCATAGCCATGGCTGTGATTTCAGCAGGGAAATGCTGTGACAGGAAATGCAAGAAGGATCCTTCTGTCTGACTCACTCTAGCAGAGAGGCCTTGGGACCAAAGCACCACCACCGTTTCTTGCCCCATTTTTGTCCTCCCACAGTAGAACACCAAACATAATGCGCATGCCTAACCTGACAGGTTATCCAGAGGACATGTGAGGAAGACCTTTGGCCTTCCTCCAACAAGAGCCCTGAAGAGACCACAAGACCCCATAGCAACAACTGCAGCCTGCACTGTGCAGTTGAGTGACGTAGATTTCAAGAATCAAAAATAGGCGGAGATTTATGGGAAACTCTTGGTGAATCTGTATTAGCATACAGTATGTATAAGTTCTGTTGGGATCCTTTTCCCTTCGTACCTTAAACAGGGTGGCAAGCACTCCCTGTACCCCGATACATTGGTTCTTGCTCATGCTTTCTCCGAACCACTGCCAAATTTCTGTAACTCCTGAATTCTATCTGATTGTATTATTTCATCGCAAGTAAAATGGCTGACCTCAATTAAAACTGCTGCTGAAGTTGAAGTTTGTGGTTTATTGAATTGGACGTATGGGACCTCATTCCTAACACTAATAACCCTGAATGTTCAAGTCTATCCTCACCAGTCAGGAGACTGGGTGTATGCCCAGACCTGGAATAGAGGTGGAAAGGACCAGCAGTGGAAAGGACTTTTGATCCCGTGGCTGTGAGATTTACAGCTGGAGACTCCTAAATGATGGGCTTCAAGGCAGCTCTGGGCGCACGGAATTGTCTCGGACAGTACAGGAAATGTGACTCCGCTGCAATGGAACATTTCTAAAGTGAATACCATCACATGGTTTATCTTTCTGCTCATTTCCAGAGCTATGTCCCTAGTAGGGCAGCATGGCTGTTTGTTCCTGAATTACTCAGCCATCCTAGCAGCACCTTGTACCTAATGACTAGAACAGCAAGTATGGCTTTGCGTGCCAGAGCGTGTAGGAGACCAAGAAAGAAAAGAGAGGCATGTCCTTTTCCCTAAGGACCTCTCCAACATCACACACATCGAACAAATACTACCTGAGCCTTGGAAAAGAAATTGTGGTTTCTGCACGTCAGTCCAAATTTGCAAACCAGAATGCAACAGAATGTGTAGATCTGACAAAACACCCATGTTCCCTACAACTGAAAAGGTCTCTAAAGGATGGTTGCCTACTCTAACTTAAGTTTGCCTACACGGTGCTAAGAATCCTCATCAGTATTCTTAAGCTCCTAGAGCATTTAAATGAGATAACTTTTGCCAAATCAGGTTTATTTGTGATTCTCACTTCCTCGATGTCTTCTAAATTTCTTTTGACAGACTTTTATTGTCGGTTTGATTAAAGCATCACCAAAACTTTCTATGGCAGAGAACACAAAAGAATACCAAGCGGATAGTTCCTCTGCATGAAGTAGGTCCAAGTGGGACAGAGTTTTCTTCTTTGAGTGATGTTTCTTGGAAAGATGAGGTGGTGACAGGACTGAAGCACTGCTGTTCTTCACTGCATTGAGTGTTTACATGTTTTTCTCTTGCTAAGTTTTAAGACATTCATGTTCATATGTTTTATACAAGTCTGCTGCAAGCAATATTGAGACATTTTTGTATTTTCCCTCTGCTTGCCACAGTGGGTGGGGAAGATTCCTCCCTCAATTTATCTTAGGCAAATTTTTAGACCTCTTCCCGTCTTCTCAGAGCAAAGCATAAAATTACTCCACCAGGGCAAGTGTAGTAATGGTAGGTGATGTGTCGAGCATGAATGTGCAGAAGAAAGGCATGTGGAACTGCGGGTGGCCCCTGGAAGCAGGGAGAAAAGGGGCTGACAGAGGAGCAGAGGTGGCAGCTGGAAAGCTCTCTCCAGCTGTAGGCAAAGAAGGCATCAGTGGTTAAGCTGACAAAAGACAAGAAGAAACATTTGAGTTTGAGAAGCACTGGAGGGTTAGGTGAAGTCAGGAAAGGCACTTGGTCTGAAGCCAGTACCTTGACTGAAATGATATGCTGAGGAGGTTGGGGCCTCCTGAGTTTTGTTACATCATTGACCCCCACCCTTAAGACAATCCAGATTATTACGACTATGAAGGAATTTCAGATGACTTTACTGAGAAAGGCTGCTCTGCTGTCATTTTCTGAAACACAGGGAAATGATCCCTCTCTGGGTGCCTGTTTCCTTCTCTGCCCCACACCACAGCCAAAGTGAGTCCATTGCCAGCAGGAGGGGTGTGCAAACAGGGCATGTCCTGGGGATCCATGGCCAGCATGGAGCACTGCTATTGTGATGCCAAAAGTCTGGTGGGGAGAAAGCTTCTTGTGTCTCCTCTGCAAGCTGAGCTTCCTATCCCCTTTCAAATCCTTTCACCGTCTAGTGCTCTGACGACAGTGCTTCATTTCCATGATGGGAATTCTGAAGTCCTTTCCAAGAAGCCTTGCCTGAAAGAGAGCAGGTCTGGCTTGCAGTGCATTGCTCTGCAGGCCTTAGGAAGTCGCTTTGTCAGCCCTTACCCACCTGCTGCCCAAAACACACGTGTGAAAGGCTGAAGCTTTGCCAGCTGTGACGGTGGCCCAAAGAGAAGGCGGTTAGGGGCAAAATGATGAGAATTCTTTTGGTGTTGGCACGTCAGGTACCAGGAGGGTGAAAAAAGCCATCTGTGAGTAGCTTAGCTGACAGTCGGGGAGGGGAAGGTGCAAAGAAAGGAAGAGGTAGAAACATCAAAGGAATGAGATGACTATGTACAGAAGCTGAAGTTGAAAGTAGCAAAAAGAAAAAAAAGAAGGGTAATTGGATAAAATACTGAAAAAATAAGCAAGTCTTCTCCTGGTGCAGGAATGTGCATTGGGGGATAGTGTTGGCAGCTTTGGGTACCCATCCCATAGCCATCACCTGTTTTTCCTCAGCCCTGACGGGTCCAGGCAGGCTGTTGATCTGCATGGCCGCTCCCAGTCAGTCCCCGAGTCCTCTGCCCTTCATGCTAAACTCACCGTAAGCTGTCTGGGTGTCATCCGTTGCGGCTTCTCTTCTCCTGAGGATTGGTCTTGGTGGTTGATTGTCCGACGGGGGGCTGTGTGGTCAGTTCTTGGCCCGTGCCCTCCAGGACAAGCTCCCACGACTCCCCCTTTTTTTCTTTGTTTTATTCAAAAGGAAAGGTATAACAATCACAGTAAAAATAATAATCTTGTCTTAACTCAAAACAACACAAGACTTAATGGACTTCAATGAAACTGGAGAATTGAAATAAAGAGGTGGGTTCATATTGCAGAGCATAACTAAACAATAAGCAAATACGATTTTCATTCCCCATCAGTTCTCAGGGCCTGAGTCCTGTGTGGCTCCCCGCCACTTCATTCCCATTCACCTACCCACAAAACAAAAGAGACCAGAAAATCAAAAGGACTTGTGGTGGCACCTATAGGGGCGCATGATAGGTGGCTTGTAAGTAAAGCGGAGTTAATTGAAGAAATAACAATGGATGATTTTCAAGTGTATCCATAGTAAGGAAGAAGATAAAGCTGTCAACATGGAAACAGATTAGAAAAGATACGTGGAAATTTTTGTAAGCTAGACTAGGTGCAAAAGTAAATCTGTATAGGTGCCTTACTAAATTTCTGTAAAACTTTTGCCAATTATACTGACGCTAATTGCTCTGCACCAAAGAATATAATAAGTTACTGTGATGCAGTGAATGACTTAAGATCATGCTTTGTTAAGAGTCTATAAAATAGAGAGCACGCAAGATAAAAACCTTTTCTTCTTAGACCCCAATCACTTGTGTGTACGTCACGTCTGACATAACAGCACCTTCCCCTGGTGCCCTTCGCCAAACACACAAGTCACAAGAAAAGCTTTCATGGGGGACCTTCCAGTGGGGCCGGGCACAGGTCTCCTGTGGGGGCAACAGAGTCGGTCCTCCGGCTGCACGGAGGGTGCCGACCCTCCCGTCTAGATAAATAAAATAACTGGGTCGACTGGCTTCTGAGGGTCACCTACATTGGTAATCTCTGAACCATGAATTACAACAAAAATGGGGGACTGCTAATACAAGAGGAAAGCGGGGCCAGGGTTGAGGGCTGTCGGCAAGTGGGTTAGGGTAGAATCCTTAGCGACATGGCCACTGGCATCCTGGCAAAAGGACAGAAAAGGAGGGGAGATGGCAGATGGCTGGTGGCTGGCTTGTGCTCGTGAGCAGGTTCCACCTCCCGTCCTGTCCTTCTCAGGGATAGTGGGTTCAGGGAAGCAGGGGGATGGAACATGAAAACTGGGGAAGGAAGTCTGTTAAATATTGGGCAACTAAGATTTCAATTTAAATGGTCATCAAATATGCGGTCCAGTTACCAACAAACATCACCAAGTACATGATGTTCTATAATTGAACGAATATTGAAATAAAAATGGGAGTCCAAGGGAGAGGTTAAAGCCTAGGGGACATTCTTCCAGGCCTGAGCCCCAGGAAGTCCCCTAGCAGGCCCACAGGCCTCTACAGTGGCTCAGGCAGACCCAAACTGCACAACGTTTTCACTCCCTCTGGTTGCCCTTAGTTCCCGTGGCAGAACTTGCCTTCCCGCTGGACACTCGCCTGCGCCTGAGCCTGTGGAGAAGCCCGGCTCCCTCCCCCTCTGCCCACAGCAACACAGACACTCCCAACCTTTCCCAAGAGCTGCAACACAAACCACAGCAGCATCCCCAGCAGTGACACCACTGCTCTGCTCCCTTTTTGCCCTACTCTGCTCCTCTAGTCACACCTGCAAGCCTCTATCTCCACAAGGGGTTGTGGCCGTGAGGCAATGAAGGAAAAAGACCTTGGGCACGCTTCCAATCCGTGCCACAAATCCCACCCACGGCTCTTCCCACACAGAAGAAACACCTGGCCGTTCAGAAGCAAATTTAGAGCTTCTTCACGGGGTGAGAACAAAAGGAAGCTTCCAACACAGTGAAGGTTTTCTTTATTAAAGCATTTCTTTTGACTACTAGTCTAAACAAACTACAAACTTCAAGCTAGAAACTACAAACTTCGAACTACAAACTACAAACTACAAACTACGAGACAGAAACTAGAAACTAGAAACTACGAAAAACAACAAGGGCCTCTTCCAGGGCTAGTATCTCCTGTCGGCCATGAACTGCTGTGCTGCCATGATCAGAGGCGTCAGCGTGGAGGTCGGCTTGGCTGATGTTACAAACGGATGCTGCCCAAAGAGAAAAAGAAAACATGAACTTCTACTTTCCTCACAGGCTGAAACAGGCTTTCTCTGGCTAGCAGAAAGATACAGAGACAAGGGCATTCTGTGCAACTCTGTCTCCACCTCCAAGACCTTGCTACATGAGGCAAACATGGCTCCAATCCCACAAATGCCACAAATCCAGATGGCTTCAGCTTAAGGAGATGTGGACTAGGTGCCCGAGAAAGGCTCCCTCTAACGTGTCCTAGGCCAAGATTCTCCTTTGTTTGCCTCTGAGAAGCCCCGGACTGGAGATTCTTCGCAGCGGGGCCCATCAGACGACTTGGACTTGAGCAGATGAGGAGCCCCTGGCAGCGGGCAGCTGGCGCAGCCTGCAGCCGCTTTGCCTTTTACCTGCAGAAGTTCCCGGGCAGACCAGCGCCTGTCCTCGTCCGTCTCCAGGCAGCAGTGCAGAAAGTCTCGCAACCACGCGGACTGTTGCCTGGGGTTCTGCAGCTTCGGGCTGCCCCCGGTGCTTATCAGCTGTTGAACCTGGACAAGAAGGAAATGCCACACTCTACCTGTCTCCTTCGTAGCTCAAGCAGTTCACACAAACTGTTCCCACTGGACAAGCTCCACTCTCCTGTGGCACTTTACTCCCTGCCAGAGGGTGGCAGTAATAGCTTTCCTACCCCTACTCAAAGAACCCAAAGCCAGAGGCAGCCATAGCCAGTCCAAGATGCAAAGGCTCTTGCCTTGAGCCCTGTTTTCACTGGCGGTTGGAATGAGGAGCAACTCCATCAGCAAAAGCACACTTGGCTTCTCTGAGCACTGACACCAGCTCTACAGGCGATTTGCAAGATGGACTTTTGTCTAACTAGTCTTTCCAGGGATCAGTCCATAAAATGCAGCTCAGGCCTGCTCACTGCTCCCTTAGGCCAAGCTTCCGTCAAGCTAAAGGCATCACGATTTTTCGGTGCTGTTCATGATGAAATGGCAAGGACATGATCTGGACAAGGAGCGCGAGAGACTATGCAGTCTGGAACCTGTCATTTTCAGGTGTTAGCAAGCTTCCCAGGCAGAAAAATAGGAGCAGATTTGGTTAGAGTGACAGCAGTATCTGAGAGCAGTTGCAGCGTACCGTGCGGGAGGTTTTCATCCGGTGAGGAGGCGCTCCTTCCACCATCTCGATCCCCACAATGCCAAAGGACCAGATGTCCACTTTGGGGCCATAGCATTTCCTGGTGAAGATTTCTGGCGCCATCCAGTAAGTGGTCCCAACAGCTGATCTCCGTTTGCTCTGCTCAGCGGTGAGCTGAGCAGAAAGGCCAAAATCAGCTGAGGAGAAAACACCACTCTGATCACGCCAGCGTGAATGAGGAAAGCAAACCAAAGAAATCCCCACTGGACCAATGTCCAGGAAGGCACTGTGCAACCCAGCTGCCATAAAGGGGCCACGCTGCCATTCCTCGGGCCTGCCGCCGAGGAAATGCGGAACTGGCCGCTTAGCAAAAGCCCCCGGTTTCAGGCTGTGGTTTTTAGTCCCTTGAAGCTATTAGACTGTAACTGCCTTGCTTGAGAAGGGACACACACCACCCAAAGCCTCTCCTGACCCCTTCTTCCCTGCAACACCTCCCTGCACCTTGTGGCCGTGCTCTGCGCTTGCACCAGGGCAGCCTGCACTGCCACAGGCACCACTGCAGGGAACCGGCAGGCACCCAAAGGCAGCCCCACACCGCAGCCTGCCGCGGCTGAGCCTGGCCAACAACACCCACCCAACTTGACAGATCCGTCCAGGCCCAGGAGAATGTTGTGGCTTTTGACGTCTCGGTGCATCACTTGCTTGGAGTGAAGGAAATCCAGGCCTTGCAGGCACTGAGAGAGCAAAAAGAAACACGAGCCTAAGTGGATTGCACCTCACAGGCAGCAAAGCGGCACATCTGCAACACTGACTTCCTGGAGGATGCTGAGCCATGGCAGGACAGGCTGCTGGCAAGGGCAAGAGCCTGCTGCTCTACCATGAGCACAG